>NC_139042.1:179975735-179998235 GCF_965140915.1 Aythya marila | reverse complement strand
CCAGTGCTCTGTGAAATGTGCAAACATGCTTGACTGTGCAGCAGGTCTGGAGAAGGCACAAACCACTTAGTAGAGTTCTGATCAATCTGCGAGGCAGAAATGTGTGCAGCATCTGCCCAAGCAGCTTGTTGTCTCGTTTCAGCTGAAGAGCACTGGGGAATCTACAAGCTTTACTTTCTCTGCCATGTCGCTTCAGACTTTGGGATCTGAAGATATGCAAATGGTTTGGACAAGCAAACACAGTGCCAAAGATGTATTCATAGCAAATCATGCTAAAGAATGCCAGTTACAGTCTCATTGTGAAGGATTCTCTTAAAAATAAGCAAACAGAAATAATAACAGAAAACAGCTCTGAAATATTTCACATATGTTTTAATTCGATTAGTTTTTATATAAACAGATCAGCCTTGGAGGCAATATGAGTGAGTGTAGTCTAGAAACTCTGTGGCTGAGCCAGCAAGGCTTTGTGTTCAAGGTAATATGCACGTGCTGAGGGGGCTGCTTAGGACCATCTACATATGCTGAAAGACGGGGTGATATTACATCAAATACAGTGTAGAGTAAACCCAGCTATATGGATGCCAGCCTGGAGATGGCTCTCATCCAGAAAGCTTGGAGCATGGGAAGAGATGCTTAGGTCTGTATGCACCCATCTGTATAGACATTTCCCTTAATCCTCATTTGCAAATCAGAACCAAAAGCCTGCTGGGTTTTGAGATTCTACTCATTTTTCCAAATGACTTTCGGTATCTAAAAATATTGATCAGCCATGACACAGATAAAACACTACATCCTCTGCATCCTCTACTTTCCTCTGACATTTTGTGTTTTACCCATGAACTGTAATGACAAAACAGATAAACTTTTAGTTTTGTTAGGGAACTCCAACAACAATAAAGTGCCTTAAAGACAAAAAAAAAAAAAAACAAAAAGAAAAAAGGAACAGATAGGGTCTCATAAAACATTACTAAGTTTCTCAAGTTAAAAAGGGAGTCCACATAAAAAGAAGTGATACTATTTAGTAAGAAAAAATATGGTAACTTAAAATGTAAACCAGAATCAGCACACTCACACTCAAACATTCAGTTATGAACATGAAAACTTTTCCTCCAAAATCTTCCAGGGAAACAGTTATTTTCCTCTCTAGGCCATGACTCTATGCTTTCACCCATTTTGCTGCTTACAATAGGTCTTTCTAATTCTTTCTGAAGCAAAACTTGTCTTTGGAAATGCCCACAGCAAATTCTACTTGGAGGGCAGTCTTCTCAACAATACTTTTTTCTGTTCAACAGAGTGGAGTTTCTGTCTGGAGGACTTTTTCTGTCTTGAGGACTTTCCACAGGATCCTGAAATACTTCTCTGTTGCATTTGTGAGCTCAGTTTTTCCTATTAGTTGGCCACTAAGCATTTTCTTTCCTTAAAAAAAAAAAAAAAATCAAATTAGTTTTTCTTATGTTTGTCTTTCATTTTTGCACTTTTCACTAACAAGTGCTTGGATTAAGTTTTTGTTTTACTTTTGTTGCTTTAAAACTGCAAAGCATGAACACCATTCCGCTTATCTATTTTCTATTTGATTATTCTGCTATTCTTAATCAGAAAAACACCAAGCTTAATTGTAAATTTTCACTACCATTGCTGGTTGTTGGAAATTCTGAGCATTAAAATAGCACAGAAATAGTTTTCTAGAGCTTCATCACAGTGATTACTTTTAAGTCATATATTTAAAAAAAAAAAAAGTATTTAGTCATAGTGGTTTAATTTTTGATCTTCACTAAGTAAAATTAGATGCCTTCAAAACCTATGCTACTTTGGTCTAGGCCAGTTCTAACTACACTGCATTTTGACAGTTGTCCTATGACCATTGTTAAAACCAGGTCTATGATCCTGAAAGTATTGTTGTTCATGTGGCAGGAGAAAGAGCTCTGAAAACTGTTTTCTTCTTTTCCAGAGCATGTTTGGTGTATCAATTGCCAAAAAAGTGGCAGTCATCAGGAGGGCTGCAAATCAGCAAGGTAGGCAGAAAGTGCTTCCTTCTGTGGGAAGGGCTGTGCTTCCTTCAACTGCTTATGACAAAACACCTCCAAGATGAAAAATCTCTATTATGCTCAAATCTCTATTCAGTATGTGTATATGGTCCTCCTGTATTTCTCAGAAATTCCCTCAAAGCATTTCCTGATAAATGACAACTGCCAACCAACTTAGTTCTTGTTATATAAAAAGTTGTGAGGAGAAAGGGATTCTTCAGTGTCCTGTTGAATCAAACAGGACTGCAACAGAGTAGGAGTTCATATAGACTTCATATAGGCCATAGAATGAAGAAGAATAGATAAAGTAGTGTTCTCACAGAATCACATAATCATCTAGGTTGGAAGAGATCTCCAAGATCACTGAATCCAACCTCTGACCTAACACTAACAAGCCCTCCACTAAACCATATCACTAAGCTCTACATCTAAACATAGATGTAAGACCTCCAGGGATGGTGACTCCACCACTTCCTTGGGCAGCCTATTCCAATGCCCAACAACCCTTTCAGTAAAGTTCTTCCTAATATCCAACCTAAACCTCCCCTGGCACAACTTTAGCCCATTTCCACTCATCCTGTCACCAGACACGTGGGAGAATAGACCAACCCCCACCTCACTACAGCCTCCTTTAAGGTACCTGTAGAGTATGATAAGGTCACCCCTGAGCCTCCTCTTTTCCAGACTGAACAATCCCAGCTCCCTCAGCTGCTCCTCGTAAGACTTGTTCTCCAGACCCCTTACCAGCTTCATTGCCCTTCTCTGGACTCGCTCGAGCACCTCGATGTCCTTCTTGTAGCTGGGGGTTCAACTGAACACAGTACTCAAGGTGTGGCCTCAACAGAGCCGGGTGAAGGGGGACAATTACTTCCCTAGCCCTGCTGGCCACGCTGCTTCTTATACAAGCCAGGATGCTGATGGCCTTCTTGGCCACCTGAGCACACTGCTAGCTCATATTCAGTTCATATCAACTAATACTTCTAGGTCCTTCTCTTCCAGGCAGCTTCCTAACCACTCATCTCCCAGCCTTTAGCACTGCTTGGGGTTGTTGTGCCCCAGGTGCAGGACCCAGCTCTTGGTCTTGTTGAACTTCATACAGCTGGCCTCAGTCCATCTGTCCAGCCTATCCAGATCATCCTGCAGAGCCTTCCTATCCTTGAGCAAATTGACACATGCACCTAACTTGGTGTTGTCTGCAAATTTACTTAGGGTGCACTCTATTCCCTCATCCAGATCATCAATAAAGATATTAAAGAGAACTGGCCTCAGTACTGAGACCCACTAGTGACTGGCCTCCAGGTGGATTTGACTCCATTCACCACGACTCTGGGCCTGGCTACCCAGCCAGTTTCTAACCCAACAAACTGTACGCCAGTCCAACAAAGCAGTCCAAGCCAAGAGCAAACAGTTCCTTGAGGAGAATGCTGTGGAAACGGTGTCAAAAGCCTTACTGAAGTCAAGGTAGACCACATCCACAACCTTTCCCTCATCCACCAAGCACGTCACTTTGTCATAGAAGGAGATCAGGTTCGTCAAGCAGGACCTGCCTTTCTCGCTTTGTTAGCAACAACTGCAGTTTAGCCACTGATTGCAAGGAGCTCTGATTTTCACTCTTTAGACCTTTATATACTTAGTGGTGTAAGTATGGTTTTCAATGAAACAGGTTAGACAGTTGTTTGGCAGGATTAGGGCTTCTTTAAAAAGCAGGTATGGTTGAAACCCCCATTCCCCTTCTTCCAATGTATCGATTCTTGGCAACCTTAATGGCTAGTTTGACAACTTCAAAGCTTTATTCCTCCACAGTATATATATATATTTAGCTAGAAGAAACTGTTGACAATATCTCTCCACCTGCATGCTAATAGAGTATGCCTAAACTCAGTGGCATGAACAGAGAGAGTTCTGGTGGAGTTGACAATACTTGATGACAGCTGGACTGATATCAGTACATGCATTTTTACATAGGTTGTTGAACATGAATGGCTTGTGAACACACAGTAATCTTATATATGAATCTATAACATACTCATAAACAATATTCTGATATTGAAATTAAAGCCTTTAGGAATGGCATTTGCTCTTGGGGAAATATTTGTTGAGTAAAAAAGTTTTTCAGGGTTATATTTAAATAATACATTTACTGTGTCCACTTCCTCCCCTTCCTCCCCTTTTGCTTAGGCATTCTTTATCCAAGTCAAGAGACACCCCTTTTGTATTAGGAACATTTAACATACACCCTAGGCAATAGATGCTACTCATGACATTTTGAACTGATATCAGGGAACCACTCAAATTGTTGCCAAGAGGAGGATTGTATTAGGGAAGAGGGAAAAGATGAGATTATATTTTACAAGGCTTTTACAAAGAGTTATATGCCAAAAGGTGGCTCAGATACATCAGTTCAGAGAAAGTCCTGCATGAATGATGCTCTTTAGGTTGCAAGACTGCCTGTGATAACAGTGATGTTAATGAGGGTAAGAAGAAACAGGGATGGAGTTTGTGAGGGAACGTTAATAGTTCATTAAGTCTCTTATTTAACATCCATAAATACTTTTGAGGCACTAGCCTTTTTTCTTACATGGCTGCAGCTACACTGGGGCCAGTTTAATAAAGAGCTAATGCACCTCAAGTGCCTGCAGGGTACTGGGCAGTCCATTCCCTTATTAAAAATGAATACTTTTGCAGGTTTCTTGGCTCACATCAATACGCAGTGTCCCTTCCAGTACAGTTAGTCTACTGAACCCAGATTTATTTCCCTGAATAGAGTATATTAATATATTTGCTACCAGTTATCTGCTACTTATTTACCAGATAAAGCAGTATTACCCATTGGCTATCTGAGTTAATTTGTAAACTTTTCCTCACCATAACAGAATAAATTAATCTGTAATTTCTGCTGATCCTAGCCTGTTGTACTCTCTGCAGTGCTGTTGACCTCTGCTTATTGCGCATCTCCCAATACCCAGCTTCAACCTACTTCTCCAATTTCACTTATTAGCAGGTGCCTCCCTCTCATACAGGTTTTCTTTTCTGGGCTTCTGTGTTTCACTGCCTTCTCTCTCAGCCTTAAAGCCAACCTGAATAGTCAGAAAAGATGATGTAAGACACTTTTTACTTAGCCAATTCACTGCAGATTATTACAAGGTAGGAAGGTCCAACTCAAACTGATATTTCTCCAGAAAAAAAAAAAAAATCAAGATAAAATCTTAGATGTGAATTGTCAAATTCACTCTGTCTGGATGGATGTCTGAGTTATAATAAGAAATAGAAAATGTGTAGTCAGAACAATGAAGAAAACCATATTAGGTAAAAATGAATAAGGTGCCAAGGGTCTTACATGAGGGCAAATCACAACCAGTGCTCAAAGTGCAATGGATGGGGATATTGAGTAATAGGAAGATAAAGATCTAAATACAGATATTTAACCTCTGAAGGCTTTCAAGGGGCTTGTTCTATAGAAGCTAGATTATAGCTATATAAAACTTAGACAGAAATGAACTCTGGCACTGTGAGAGGGTTTTTCATTTTTCTTTTCTTTTTTTTTTTTTAAAAAAAAAAGGTTAAGTCATTTTTACGAATACCAGTGAAAAATGAAGTCAGTTCAACATTGAAATGAAGAGAACTGAATGGAATGAATGAGATGGTCATCTTTCCAAGAAGAACATTAGGGAAAAAAAAAAAAAAAAAAAAAAAAAAAAAAAAAAAAAAGCTATATTGAGGTTAATTTCTTAAAAACAGCATTTGTACTCTTTAACTGAGTAGGCCCAAGGACCTTTATAAAGGGAGCAGCTTTTCTCCTAACATTTTAGTGGGATGCACAGAATATCCCAGTTATTAAGTTTGTGGTTCAGTACAGATTTTCTTTCTCAATGTGTGATTAATTAGCCTTTGCTATCACAAAACCTATTAGTACCTAATTAACAATCGCATGGCAGAAACAGTGTACTAGTTAATAGGTTTGTGTATCACTTTACATCCAGGCAACCTTCTGTCTGGGTGTGGCACAGACTGAATTTGAGTGGGTACATAGTTTGTGGTCTTCTGCACAGCAGAGAGAATTTCAGACATGATGCTTCTCTGGTGATGCAATGAAACTGCAGAGAGGCTAAAAATGCACCAGCATCTGCTGGAAACAGCAGGGCACTGGGAGAAAGTAGCAAAGGCAAGAAGAACAGGAGTATCTCAAGAAAAGCTGTTAAAACAGAGTTTTTTTGGATGCTAACAGCTCCTACTGCGTGACCTATGAGAATGAAAAATATGGGATGTACATCTTACTGTCCTCCTACTTGGCTCCACCCTTTTTGCTTGGTATTTCTCATTTGTAGAGCCTTATTCAACATCAGATTCTCTTTAATTTCTCATAGTGATATTGTTTTGCAGTAAAACAACAGTAGTTCATCTAATTTTCTGTTCAAAATTCTCAGGTTTTTAATATGAACCTAAAATATTAAAAAATAAAAGTTAAAAAAAAAAAGTTTTTAAAATGTAATGTAGGTATTCTGTGAAAAATACTCCAGCACCTGGTGTTATTACTGAATATGGATACAAATCTGGGGTTTAAATTCACAAGCTCACCTGCTTGGAGGTACATGCTACAAACGGTGACTTGATTCTTATATTAGTAGAAGTAAAGAGTTTAGGCATCATTTTCATTATGGATAGCATACTGGGGTTGGAAATTAAATGATTCCCTATAATTTTGCCTTGTGAATTTCCTTGTGTTTATAGAGAACCTCCTGCTTTCTTTTAATTTATGCAAAGTGCTGTTAAACAAATCAGATATGATGATAAGATAACATAATGCACTCATATTTTTGTTGTGATTCAGAAAATTACAGAAATCAGTGGTATAGCTAATCTGTTATAATTTTTAATTCAATATCATTTTCAATTACAAATTGATATTCCCAATCCAATCTCTCTCATGCTGATACTCCCTTGTGTATGCTTTCAAAAACTGCACAGAATAATCTGTTCGGCACTACCCATATTCAATCTGTTGTGTGTTACATATAATATTTTGATGTTGACTAAAATGCACGTTGAGAAACATGTAACTAAATGCAAGTATAAAACATGAAAAGTTATCAGCTTAATTTAGCAAGTCAGAAAGATATAGCAGAAGTTTTGCTTCCCGAACCTCTTAAAGGCAAACATTGAAAAATACTGTGCTTTTTATTTTCTATAAAAGACACAATATATAATATTCAAGTAGGGGTTTCAAATCTAACTCTAGATTTACTTCTCAGAGCACAGCAGAATCTCTGAAGCAGACAGAAAACCCTGCTTTCAGGCCTACTGAAGATTTAATAACTGTTGCATTTGTGTTGCCCAGTCTATTTTACTAGGCTGGGATAGTTGAAGCAGAAACTTATCATTAGCAGAAACAGAGCTACAGGGTACGTGGGTTCTCTTGGATATCCAAAGTTAACTTGTTTGTTTCTTTGTTTGTTTGTTTGTTTTGTGCAGTATATTTGTATTGCCTTACCTTTTTCCTGTTTAATAGTTGTGTTGACTCCATCTGACATTGTAAGGCTACTCAACCCTAATCGTCAAAGGGGGTGGTCACACATTTAAACATGCACAGGTGATTTCTCCTTCCCCCCCCCCACCCCAAAAAACAAAACAAAACAAAACAAAACAAAACAAAAAAACTTTTACTGGGTTTGCTGAATGTCCAGAAGTATCATTAGCTCAAAGGTCTTAATCAGAAACCTCCAAAAGATTTTTGAACAGCAGCAAGTTCCTACTGAGGAGTAGGAATAGGAGCACATCATCTGGAGAAAACTTTCTGTAGATACGCACATGCTAGAATAGACCTGCAGGAGGATGGATATGAGTAAAGCAAATTGAAGCTGTGGGAATTAAGCCCATATACGTAACTTGAGTTACTGTTATACCAGTTAAAAGAGACATTTCCCTGAACATTTAATATTTGTAGTTGCTGAAGTTACATACCTTAACTGCTAAAAGCAATTCTATCAACCGCAGAAACTTTGGTTTAGAAACAAAATGCTCTTTGGATGATACTGCAAGTAAACTCTCCACAAGAACTACTGACCTGAGCATCTAACATTTGTTTTTACATCATGATTGTGGAAACTGTGTAATATTTTCCAACAGGTGAGAAATAAATTAGTTTGCATCCCAGGAGAGACAAGCCTTCCACTGCCCCCACCAAACACACATTTAAAAAAATATATTATTTAGAAAAAAATAAATAATTTAATTTTAATGTAACTGGCAAGAGCTCTGCACTCTGGGTTAGGTTAAAGAGTCTAGGGAAGTGCCTTTGTTTCACTGCCTAACAAGTGACAAGCAAGGCAAGAGACTCATCTAGAAAGGCTGCAGCATACAGACAATTTTTCATGTTGCTGAAATGACAACACATATACACCTCTTCCTCTCAGACTCTTAAGGTTCTTAAGCCTTAGAGGTGGCAACAGATACATGATCTTTCCTGGGACAGAGAAGAAACTAGGCAATTTCTTGATACCTTACCACCGCCATTGTGCTGGTAGGTAAGAGGAAACCTTCCCTACCAAACCCTTCAAGGTGATATTGTGGGCAAGAAGTTAAAAGGACTTCAAATTTTCTATTTCCTTCCTCCTTATGTTGCAGATCTGAGTGTTCATAAGTTCCTTTTTTCTAATTTTTGTTCACCCAAAACACAATGCGTGAAATTAAGATCTCTTTGGTATTTTTATTGGTCTTTTCTAAAAGAAAACATGATCAATTACCACATCAAAATAGAGTTTCCCTTTTGGGGAAAGGCAAAAAAGGGCTATAAAAATGGTCCTTGTAGTAGAAATGATAATCAGAAAGTGGAGCTGTAATATTTGTGAATTTATTTTTCCATATTGGCCTGAATTCTTAAGTACTTAGAAAAATATATGTGACATACAAAATTCCTGATGTCAAAAGTCATTACTTAATTCTTATCAGATATATTATACCTTCTGAGCAGTTTAATCCTATTTTTGGAGCTTGTACACCAAAATCTGTTGCTCTGTTGCTACTTGCAGTTTATTAGTCTTGTTTTGATCCCAACATGACAATCATCTATGGACAGTCTGATCTGGAAAAGTAGACAGTGATGTACTTAGAATGTGTCAGCTTGTGGGACTCAAATAACAAAGCACTGCCACATGAAAAGAGATTCCTTCCTCCCATGAAAAGAGATTCCTTCCTCCCAAAGTGCCATGCCCTTTGTCATTAGAGACTTTTGTGAGCCACTAGGTAGCCACAGGTATGCTGTGCTCTGAGGAGTGGATCTAGAGTTAGATTTGGAAGCTTACTTGAATATTCTTTATTCCATCTGTTATAGAAAATAAAAAGCACAGTCTCCCCAGTTACTCATCCCCAAATACTCTGATATTTTTAAAGTATTTGTCAGGCAAATATGACCTCAAAGAATATCTTGCAGGACTGTGAAGCTCATGGATGCTACAGATAACAACAGAGCTTGTTTGAGATGTTTAGAGAATTTCTGTCATTTTGATGCACAGAATACTTGCTTTTTACAGTTGGGTGGTCTGTCATTGTGACTTTATATTGAGACTATATGACACCAAGAGAAGCACGAATGTTTCAATCAAAAAAAAAAGTTTCACCTTTTCTTTTGGTTATGAGCTAAGTAAGACCCCAATCTAAACACGACCTCAAAGACTATTTTACGTCCAGTTCTTGCACAGGGCCATAGAGCTGCTGCTGCTCTTTCTTTGGCAGCTATTTATTTTTTTTTCCTTTCTTTGACTTCCTTACTTATCTGATGTAATGAGTCTGGCTGGAATGTTAACTTTCCCTGCAGCAGCCCATACAGTGCTGTGTTCTGCACTTGTAGCTGGAACAGCAGTGTTATCACTCCAGTGATGTGTCTATTGCTGAGCAGTGCAGTGATGCTGACACAGCATTGGGACTCTCTCTAACCCTCCTAGGGGGTGGGCAAAAAGTGAGAAGAGAAACATCACCAGGGCAGCTGACCTAAACCAACCAAAGGGATATTCCATACCATGTGATGTCACACTCGGCAATAAAAGGTGGAAACAGGAAGAAGAGGGGAGGGGTGGGCTCTCATTGTGAAAACATCAGTCCTCCTCCCGAACACCGGCTACGTGCATTGAGGCCCTGCTTCAAGGACTTGGTCAAGCATCTCTCATTTGTGGGAAGTAGAGTAATTTCTTTCCTCTGCACTTCCACATAGCCTTCATTTGTTTTATTTGTTTGTTTTCCTCCCTTTTTTTTCCCTTTCCCCCTCCCCTTTCCCCTTCCCCTTTTTTTTCCTTTAGTTAAATTGTTTAGTTCATAATAATCTTTCTTTAATTATTATTATTATTATTTCCCTTTAATTAAATTATCCTTATCTCAACCCATGAGTTGTTCTTTGCTTTACTTCTTCCCCTCCTCATTTAAGGAGGGGGAGTGAGAGAGCGGTTGTCGTGTTTAGCTGTTCAGCACGGTAAAACCGCCACACCTGACATCTTTAGATTTTACACCATGAAATCCAGACATGACGTACTTTCTCCCTCTCTCCTCATCTCTATTGGCTGCCCCTCTGCTTCCTTGTGAAATGTTCCCCATATCCTGCCATGAAACTCACACCCTTCTGCACCTCTTGTTCCCATAAATGTGTTCACCTTCATGTAACTTCTAATTAAGAAATCCTTGGCTTTTGGTACTCACTGTGGATTGCTTTCAGGAATAAATGGAGGAAGAATGAAAGCAGGGGAATTTTGGGAATGGATAGAGGATGGGAGGAAGTTTGGCTTCTAGTGAGAAAAAGAAAGAGACCACCAAGATCATCCTGGTGCCTTCCATATGGCACTGATTTGACTAGTCTTGAGAAAGATACTTGAGAAATGAAGGGGTTTCACAGTGCAGGGTGTGAGTGGGGCAAGGAGAAAATAGTGAGCTAATTTGTGTAGTATTTGTCAGCCAAAAGAAGAGGTAAAAGTAAACAATATGCTGGAAAAGTATAGATATGATTATTCAATAGTAGTTTGAGGAAAATATCCTATCACAGTCCAAGAGGCCATATTAAGAAAACTGCACAGTGGTCACCCTATTATAAAACAGGATATAACAAAAATGGAGAAGGTGAAGCTAAGGGCAAGCAGAGTGCCACAGCAATATGATGATCTTGGTTAGATGGAAAGGTTAGAGAAACAAGATCTGCAGACTAGGGAAAAGAAGTAAGATTAAGGTAGAGTGAAGTCTGCCAGACTTCTTCAGTAGGTATGACAGTTTTGAAGACAAAACATACAAGAGGATATTTAAACCACTACAAATGTAGAGTGCAAACTTGAGCAATAGCACTGTCATTTAGATACATTGGTTTATTCAGTGTGCAGTAAATAACACACAGAATATGAATAATGATAAAATGTATTTAAGTGGCTTAAGATAAAGCCAACTAGATAGAGAGGGGTTTTCCCAATTCCAAAAGAGTAAATGAACATTTTATGAGCATCTTTTTAAAAACCTGTGTGGTCATATATCTAGCCAATCTCACAGTCAAATTTGTCTTTACAATGGTGTTGTAGTTCCGCTCGAGTGGGCAGCCGAGCTCCACCACAGCCGCTCTCTCACTCCCCCTCCTGAAAGAGGAACGGGGAGAAAATATGTGAAAAGGGGCTCAAGGGTTGAGATAAGGATGATAGTTAGTAGAAGTAAAGGGCAAAAATATGTGCAGGATGATTGTTAGGAATGTACAAGTTGTGAAGAATTTAAGACAGCAGTAACTGTGAGATGTTAGTGTGGTGAAGGGACGAGGGGTGGTGTGTGTGTAAAATGTCCACCTTGTCGGTGCTGTGATGATGTTATGTTTATTTTGGTGTGGTGAATTCTTTTTCTTTTTGATGTAAGTGAAGTTTGTGAAGGTTGTTGTGATAATTGTAAAGTAAGAGTATATTGTGAGTAATCTTAAATATGCTTTTAACAGAGGCGAGGGGTGGAATGTAGTGGGTTTACGTGGCAAGGTTTTGGTAGCAGGGAGTCATAGGGGTGGTTTCTGTGAGAAAGATCTAGAAGCTGCCCCATGTTTGGGAAGGGCCCCATTGTTTTCCAGATCTGAGCCAATAAGCAATGTTGTTTTGCGCCTCTGTGAGAGCATATTTAAGACAGGGAAAAAAACGCTGCGCCAGACAGCAGCCGGGAGTGAGAGAACAGCCTTGCACCAAGGTCAGTGTAGAAGGAGGGGGAGAGGTGCTCCAGGCGCCGGAGCAGAAGTCCCCTGCGGCCTGTGGTGAGGACCATGGTGAAGCAGGATGTCCCCCTGCAGCCCATGGAGTACCACGGTGGAGCAGGGTTCCATGCTGCAGCCCGTGGAGGAGACCACGGTGGAGCAGGTGGCCCTGCACCGACGGAGGCTGCCGCCTGTGGAAGACCCCTGCCGGAGCAGATTCCGGGCCGGACCTGTAGCCCGTGGAGAGGAGCCCACGCAGGAGCAGGTGACCTGGCAGGAGCTGCTGCCCGTAGGGGAGCTAGGTTGGAGCAGTTTTCTCCTGAGGGATGGACCCCGTGGTATGGACCCATATCTGGAGCAGTTCTGGAAGAGCTGCTGCCTGTGGGAAGCCCACGCCGGATCAGTTCATCAAGGACTGCATCCCGTGGGTGGGAACCCACAGCACAGGGGACGAGAGTGACCGAGAAGGAGCGGCAGAGAAGAAGTGCTGTAGACTGACCATAACCCCCATTCCCCCGTTCCCCTGCGCCGCTCGGGGGGGGAGGAGGTGGAAAAGGGTGGATGGGGGGGAAGGTGTTTTTGGTTTGCTTTTTCCTTTGTTTTCTCACTTCTCTCGCTTGTTAGTAATAGGCAATAAATCTTACTATCTTCTTATGCTGAGTCTGTTTTGCCTGTTACAATAATTATTGCGTGATTTTCTCGTCCTTATCTCAACCCTTGAGCCCCTTTTCACATATTTTCTCCCCATTCCTCTTTCAGGAGGGGGAGTGAGAGAGCGGCTGTGGTGGAGCTCGGCTGCCCACTCGAGCGGAACCACGACAAATGGGCCAAAAATGAATCAGATAATGTTAAATATATATAGAAAAGAATAGGTGGTCAGGGTTTTGTGGTGATGTCTGTAGAATTCATTTCTTTCCAAAATAATAAGGTGATCTTCTCCCCACTTTTTTTTCCCCCAAAAATATAGCAGACAATGGAGTACTGCATGAGCATTATATATGAATATATATTTATTTGCACACATACTGTAGTATTGAGTCAGCAATCAAAAAATAAAAGCCTACTCCATTTCTCCTTTGTCAGGCAATTTTATTTAGTAGAAATACTGTTGGTTTCATGCATTACAGCAATTTAAATTTGAATTAATAAAAAATTTTCATGGGAATATGGATTAGTCCAAATTATTTTTACACCATTTAGAACTGCCATTGATAATCATAGCAGACTTTTAATCTGTATTTTTTAAACATCTACACTTTGGAGCAATGTCAGTATCCACTCAATAGAGGATATCCATCAAGGACATAGATATGTGACCCTAGAAACATAGTGCCAGCCCAAAGGACAGGAGGTATTCAGTAAATTGTTTCAACATTCTCTTTTCACCAAGCAAGCTACATTCTTTCTCCATGCTGGATCCGTGATAATTAGTTTCATCTATTTGTAAAATGTTCAAGCTACAGGGATTCAGTATGACTCAGGTGTGGGGAGAAAATATTAAATTTTTCTTTAAATTTGTAATTTTTTTTCTTATATAATTTAATTCAAAATGCTTAGTTTATAAAAAAAACTTTTAAAAGTGAATGAAATAGTGTTGCATTTAGAGAAAAAAAAAAAGTTAGATTAACTCATACAGTTAGATGTTTCTGCAGTAACTATCAGGAAAAAATATTAAAATGAATTAGCATTTCATTTTGTGCTTGGAAATTAGGTACTGGAATGGTATGGAAGTAGGTCAGAATACAAGAGAACTCATATGTTTGGGGAGAAAAAGTGATCACTTAAGAATCCATGGTGTGCATCTGAAAATCCCATTAGAGACTGTCAAGCTGCATTGGTCAGACAAAAAGAATATGAAATGGGACCAATTAATACCGATGCTGTTGAATGCATGGCAATAGCTTCTAGCTCCTGATTTACAGAGGAGAATACAATTGAGTGGAAATGATTTTGATACATTTACATTTGTGGCTATAAGTCACAGTGTGTATAAAGAGATCTAGCAAATACAGAGTAGTGTCTATGTCCCTCGATTCTGAGTCAAGAGACTGGGATGATATTGTTGGCTCTGCCATTGAACTTTTTGAAGACATTGACCAGATCATTTCCTTGCAAATGTTTCAGGTACTGATTTTGCTATGTCTAACTCAGCTATAAGCCTCCACTGTCTTCAGGAGAAAGGCTATGTCATTGTATGTTTGTACAGTCTGCAGCAGAATGAGCATGTGATCATCTCTAGGGAGAATTTAAATACCATAAAATCCTTATTTTCCAGTGTGACCAGATAGTTGGTCAGTGGTTGAAATGACCACTCTTCAGGTGGCGAGTCAGTCAAAGATTATGGAGCCACAGACATCGTCTTCATGAGTACACACAGTTATCTTTGTTATCATAGTATCGTGGTTATCATAGTATAGGATAGGGAAGATTATAAATAGCAATGTAGATGTGACAGTAAGGAGATCAGTGCCTGATATATTTAAATATTTTCTTCAGCTGATTCTCAGGCAGTGAGTTCTCCCTGGCAGCCATCCCACTGGGAGATGGGCTGCTGCACTGACACTGCTGCCTGTTGTGGGCAGACTGTATATTTTGTAGTAGATCATTGCTATAGCTCCTGCACTGATATTGCCACACATAATTCCTGTGATGTGGCACTCCAACCTAGCAGAGCTGCAGCAAACATGGGTTGATAATGGAGATTAAACCATGGCATTTCTGAAGGGTTTGATTTTAATAACAGATTAGGAACATTTTACTGAGGCAAAACGCACACACCATCTCTTTCCTTTATCGTCTCTTTTTGGAGGGCTAGTCATTTAGGAGGAGAAGGTCTGCATCTAGGCTTTTCATTACCAGCCAGCAAAATATTTCCATATGGACTATCATGAGTGTGCTCAGGGAGATCAAGCCAAAAGGAATAAAAACTGAAGTGAAAGCAGCGCTATCCGAAAAGGCTACCTTTCCCTTCCCCGTACTCATAGGTTCTACTGTTGGCTTGTCACTATAAAGGGACAAAGGTCATCCTGTTTTCTACTTTTGATTAGAGAAGAATAAGATGCTCATATGTTGCCTGTTTAAAAAAACTTTCTGGTATTTATTGGCCACCAGCAACTTCTCAATTCTCTACTGAGAAACAGTTCAGTATTTTGAATTTATTTCTCTTGTTCAACACTAGAAGTAGCATAGGAGAGCCTAGAAGCAGTTAGGATATATGAAAGACTAATTTTTTGCATTAGCTGGTCTCAGGTGATGATCAAACAGATCATCTACAAGTTCTTTGATAAAGAAAAATGAAACTGATGTCTATATGATCAGGCATCACAATCTTTCTGCTTGGCTAGTTAACATCCTATTTTCATTGCATAAATTCTACATGATTCCCTTTAAAGTGCACTCAGAGGCATGTAACATTCACTTTTCCTTCTTTTCCCCATGTTTATAGACAATCTTGTTGTTTCTAAACAAGTTTCTTCCAGCCAAACTACAAGATGTGTTCACAAGTCTGAATGTTGTTCTAACTGTCAAAAAAAGATTTTTAGGACTCATTAGTGAGCAGTTGGGTATTTTGGTTGCTACCATTGGCATAAATTATGCTTTGCTTGTTTTATAGCCATGAATTTTGGTGCTCAGACTTAGGGTTTTGGTATCTCATTATGATTCTTGCATGTGAGAGCCCATTCACACTTCCAAAAAGCTGTACTTGTTTCTGTGGATGGGTAACTCATCTGAACAGAAATAAAAATCCAAACCAAATAACCTTGTACTCCTAAAACCCAAACAAATACATTGTGTTATTTTCAAATGCAATTTTTTAAAAGAGGTCATATGTCTTGCAGCATCAAAGTAAAATATGTATTGCAGTATCAAAGTAAACAGCAGTGTGACTATGAACACCGATGAGGACACCAATGCAAGTGCACAGGCCTCAGCGTGTGGCCATCTGCTCAGGCATGCAAGTGCATTTTCAGCATTACTGGGCAGCTAATTGTGGCCAGACACTCAGCAAGTCATGTGGCTGTATAAGCAATTACAATGGACTCAAGAATGTCAGTTTGTAAGGTGTCACTCTTCACTTCTTGCACATTTAATGAAGAAACCCTATTAATCACTTTCCAAATAGCCTTTCTTTTGATTTTTCAACTTTCTCTTACAGTAATTTTTTTTCCCTAAGAAATTTATTTTAAAGAACTAGAAAGCTAAAAACATGATGATCATGAGATACTTATGAAATCATAATGATTAAAAAGGGTAATCTCAATTAAAAGAAAAGATGTATAATGCAAAGAAAACAAAATAAAACCAAAACAAGACAAAACAAAATCCCTCTACCTTATCACCACTCCATGATTTTTCTTTCCTGGTGTAGATTTCTTGCACAGGTATGAATACATTGCCAACACTGTAATAACATGGTACTGATTCACTCCAACCTGAGGATATAGATCATGATCTCCCTAGTTCTCTAATAACTAGAATTTTCCTATATAGAAAGATACTCACAGTTACGTTGGATGCAAGTATAAAAGGAAGATAAGGTTTTGGAGGTGAAAAACAAACTACAGCCCTTGCCCACTTATTAAATTTTGCTTCAATCTACTTTTCCTGCCATGCCTTACTTATTTTGCTATCATTTATGCTCATTAACTGATTAACATTGGGTACAACAACACTTTTTTAATATATATCTTTCAAGAATAAAACATACTAGTGATAGAATTTCTGTTTGAATGAAAGGGAAAAGAGCTGTTACGATCCAGCTACATGAAGGAAAAGCAGCTATATATAGACCATTTATGCTAATGACTAAGAGGTGTTGATTAGCGGCATACTTTTATTTCACACAAAGATGTGTGAACCTTTCATAACAAAACTTGTAAGAAAGCAAAAGTTGCCTCATTTATTCATTTGGTTATTAAAGTGAAACCGTCAGCAGTTTGCCAAAGTCAAACTAACTTTCTGCACATCTCATAGTCTTTCAGGTTAGGGCAGGTGAGCTTGACATCATTTCTTCTCTTCTCCCTTGTCCCCATCCCCAGTAGTCATTACAATATGTATTTTACTGCCTATTATAATATGTGCCTTTAAAATAAGTCCAAATGTTGCTCATCTCTCCATCAGCCTAGCAGGGTACAGGTTGGTGACCTAGCAACTGGTCAACAGGCAATAGAGCTGATGTGGAACCTCTGGAACAACCAAGGATGATCATCAATGTAACTCAAGTAAATAAATTATTTGGTTTATCAGGAAAAAGCAAGGCTACATTTGGGAAGTATTTGACAAAGAAGGGCTTTTGAGATTGCTCTTTTTTTCTGCAAATAAAATAGAAGTGCCATCTCAGCTGCAAGTTGTCTTCCCTTTGTCCCTACTCAGTCTGAGCTGGTTTCCGTAATGGCAGGGAAAAGCTTTTCAAGCAGATCTGAGAGTCAGACGGAGGAGCTGAGGAAAGAAATTATTCTCCTTGAGTTTAAGTGGGCAACTGTATGTGGTAATGGGTATTTTAGATGAAATGTACAGTTGTGTATGCTTGTTTATGCTGTGTTGAAGATCCTGTTATTGCTTCTGTTGGTGGATAATTTCATTTGACAAAGTGCTGCAGATTCATCTTTATGTATGAATTTGCAAGTACAGAATAGGATGCATAAAATAATAATAATAATAAAAAATATCAGAACTGAACATACATAGTTACAGCGCACAAATTCAAACATTTTGGAGTTGGAAAATGCCAAGACGGTTATCTTAAATTTTTCATAGTACCTCTATACTTGTGAAGTTTTAGCTTTTGTTCATGATAATAAACATCAGGAAATCAAACTTACTGAAGAGCAGATTAAACATTGTTTCAAAAACTTGGTTGCATGAGAAAAGAGAGACATATTGCTCAAATTTAACTAGTATTGCTGAGAGTGTGTAATGTGCTGTCAACATTTGAATCTTCTATTCTATTTTTTGATGCATGGTTAAGCTTTAAAATGAAGTCTTCCTCTAGCAGCTAGCTGTGCCTGGGATAAGTTTGCATTTGTACAACATGAGGCAGTACAAAAAGCTGGGTCCCCAAATCCTTGATAACTTGATAATCCAGAAAGCTGTAAGGAATGCTGGTCTTGCAACTTGTTTTGTGTCTTCTCCAGTGTTTGGAATACACTGTGGTTCTCAAGAATTTACCTGACATCTAAACAAAAAAGGCATAATGATTTTATTTTTTTTTTTGAGATTTCAGAACTTCTTTCCTGAAATATTTTCATTAATACAATAATATCTTCTGAATAAGGTGCAGAGCAAAAGCTCTCAGTATGACTATATGTCTTTATTATTATTATTATTATTATTATTACTTTAGATTCTCAGGTAAATGAAATTTCTTCTGGGTCATTGTCTTAATTAATTGATCCCACTGACTTTATTCATCTCCAAGTGCCACTTCTAATTTCTCTGTCCTATAGTCACTGCTTGGCCTCAGAGATCTGTCTTTCCTTCTCCTCCTTATCTTTTGGATTTTTATAGCTTTCTTCTACCATTTGAAATTATTCAATCTGCTGTCTCTTTCCATCTGATTAATTTAACAAGTATCCCACCTCCCTAATGGGAAAGGAAAGAGATGAGAGTTCATGTCCATTCTGAATAAACACTACAACTGGGCATGCTGTTCTACAATAATTACTAGAAATCAGCCCAAGCTGGGAAACCTTAGTTATGTCTGTTACACATTCCAGTGATCAATAAAATAATGTTATTAAAATATTTCTTACCGTAAAGAACATAAAAGTTGAATTAAATTCCAGAAGGATTACTACAGATTTCAAATAAGATGTATCCACTTCTGAACAAATAAAATGACATTACTGGTCTATCAAGCATAAATAAGTTACAGAGGAACTCATACTTGCTTTTTATATAAAGTAAACACGGGGGAAAAAAAAAGAACAAGTTGTGGGATAAGAATCTATATATAAATACCAAATTTCAGGAGTTGCCTTTTACATTACACATATTTAATATATTTTCCCCATCTAAGGACATATTTAAATAAATAAAGAGGATGGGAGAAATGAAATTAGTTTTTCAGCAAAGGAAAATTCATACACAAATGATGCTGTGAAACCAAATGGAGGAAACAACCGTAGGCTGGGGAACCTCCACCACTATGCCTGCACTCTGGCTTGGTTTGAGGGATGTCCTGTATTTGATGGCCATAAATGCACGCAGATGGACTCCAGCACTTTTTTTCTCATTAACATCTACATGTTTCTGCTAGATATGGGAGTTTACCTTTATGTAAGACTTGCAGACTCAGGGATAATTACAATAGCGCAATGAAATACCCTTCCTTCACTAAAACACTTCAGTTATTACCAACCTCAGAAAATAAGAATAAGATAAAACTGTAAGTATGACATAAATATTTAATTTCAGTGCCTGTTCTATATTCTTGTATGATAAACAAAAAACAAACCTGAAATGGAGTTCATAGATTTGATGGTTATATGACATACAGGTTTCCCCTCTATATTTTGTGGGAACTATTCATTTTGCAGGGAAAAAGAAACATAACTAAAAGAATCAACAGAAAGACCTTGAAAATCTTAATCTATTTTTTGCTTTCTCAGTACAACACTTCTTTAAAGATAGGAAAGATGACAGAGAAATACAAAATGAACCATAAAGCTAGGCAGCATTGTTTGATCTTGTTCTGATTTAGAACGACCCCCCCCCCACCAAAAAAAAAAAAAAAAAAAAAAAAAAAAAGTTAGTATAAAGCTACATATACATGTACATGTATAGATACTTATTAAAGCTAAAAAATATTTGAGTTATGATATATCATAATTATATAATCTTAGTTTGATAGGGACTAAGGGGAGAAAAAGATAATATTATGACAATGTTCTTATTGAAAATACAAGAAAATTTCTGTTAAAAATTAAAATCACATGAAACAGTCCAGCATAGTTTTATTTTTGTCAAAGCTTTGGTGTGAAAATTTGAACACCACCACAATGCTGAATGATTTGTTCAATATCACTAAAGCTTGAACGGCTATAATGGGTGTTACAGAACTCAGCATGGAATGTGTTAAAATCTGTGAGGACTACACACTTTAATACAAGTGGTATCAGAACCCAACCCTATCCAAAACAACAACAATAAACTTTCTTTTTTTTTTCTTCAGCTTTGATTTGACACAAGTAGAGAATCTAATGAGAATATTAGCCTTTTAAATAGCAACTCTAGAAATGTTTTTAACCTTCAGTAGCATTTTATTACTACTTTCTCACAGAAATTTTGTTACCTTTTAATTTCTGGATTCTGATCTAAAGAGCTTTCTTTCATTTCACCACAGTCAAGGCCTGTTATGAGAGGCAAACTTCACTTTGACATATGAATTGACATACAAGTTTATTTAACTATATATTACAAGGTTTGTCTACCTTCAGAGTTATTACAATCAAAATCTTGCTTAAATAAAGAATATACACTGAAATTAGTTAGAGCCACACTGTGCTTTTGATCTGCATGAATTATTGATGTTTCAGGAGGAGGGTGTTAAATTGGATGGTAGCTATAAATGCATCCCCTATTGTTACTGCTTGACTACACAATGGACAAAAGTTATTATAATTCCTTAAAGTTTAGAATAAAGTGTTGCTCCTTTTTTTTTTTTTTTTTTTTTTTTTTTTTTCAGACTAGCAGCTTTTCCCCCCTTCCCTACTTCCCTGCCCAATATCTTGCTCATTTGTTTTCCTTTCTGAATTTTTAGATCCATTTCATTCAGTCTTCAATTGCTTCAAGTAGAAGTGGTAAAGCTTGCAATATATTATTTTATAGTAATATTAGTCACACTGGCTGCCTCATTATTTTCTGGTCCAGCCTTTATACTACTTAGGACAAGAAACATTTGGAAAGGCTTTCAGCACCATTGTACTAACTCATACAGTAGCTCCTATAGCCAGATCCCATTCATTTTTGTTGGTTTTCTTTGATTTCAGTGGATGAGATTTGGCATCTTATGATTCTCAGAGACTTAATGTTGACATATTAATCATTTTGTATTCCATCACTTCCCAGATAATTACATAATTAAAGATAGAATATATCTTTTAAGAAATATGTTGTAAATTACTTTTGGCAGACTGCTAGGGACACACAGGTAACATTTCTCTACATAGCCCTGTAGAGAAGAAATAACCGAGAAGAGCCTGATATTCACCTAGGTTCACCTTACTCTTGTTATTTATACATACTTCATTATAGGTCCCCTGAGTATCATTTATACTTTTAATGGGACATGCGACCAATTTTGCATTGAGTCCCCTTGATTTTTCTGCCCGTCTCACTCCCCAATACCTCTATAATACATCTCAGGCTCAGGCTCTGCTGTCCAGTTTGCCATTAAAGAAGGTCCCAAATGCAGTAAAAGCACTTCTTTTCCTTCACATAAATTGTTAGGATACAAATCAAAGAACTCTCATAGAGAATTTTACTCCTCTAGAGTGAGAGGAAACCTCTAGCAGCTTTTTCTTCAGGACTGTACCAACAGAACTGTAGATGAAACAGAAGATCGACAAGAATTGAGCTACAGTTCCATAATGTCATATCTTTGATCTGCATATTGCAGAGACATTCTGACCAGATTGTTAGTTTTTTGCTTTCTTTCCCATATGCTTGTTAGTGGCTGTTTGCAAGCACAGGTTTGTAATTTAACATTTGGTCTCTTAAATATATGGGTTTTTGTTGTTGTAGTTGTTGTTTGTTTGTTTGTTTGCTTGTTTTAAAAAAAGCAGCCAACTATATTTTAATGGCATGTATGAATCTCTATTCAGGTACAGCCATTAAGATCAAAAACCTTCCACATGCATAGATTGCATTGAGCCTCCATTTGCTTTAATAACAGCATCATTCAGCTTCTTCATAAGTAAGTGTCATACTCAGGATATATGCTATTATTTTCCTGCTTACTAAAAGTATTGAAGGAAATAATTTTCTAGTGTACAACTACAACTGCTATTATTGCATTGAGATGTATATATATTGTAATATATTTTGAGCTTTTTCCTAGTTTATTTGGGGGAAGATTACATGGGAAGTACATTTTGACAGATATTTAAGTCAATATACAAGTGCTACATAAGTGCTGAGAACTCAGACAGGAGACATTAAGGCATATACTTCTACGACCATTAGGTAGGAATATATCTTAAAATTTAATTCTAATCTTATTCATGATATTGAAAGAACCCCACCACCTCCACAACTTCCACAAAGTTAAAATAAATAAATAAAAAATGAAAT
>NC_139042.1:179945735-179965735 GCF_965140915.1 Aythya marila | reverse complement strand
CTCATCCATTCAAAACAAACAAAACCATAGGCTTTTCTACCAGCACCTTAAAGAGCACAGCTTCCTGAAAACATTGCCATACAAACGTGTCTTTCTGGAAGTATAACCACAAATAAAAACATATAGGCTCTTGAAGCTCAACTTCAGAATTTGTTTTTTGAAATCAAAGATGGGGCAAAGTTAAAGCATGTTGGATAGAGATGTAATGGATCTTCCATGTCTAATATTTTATGTATGTTCTAAGGAAGAAGCAACTATACAAAATACCCATGAAAACCAAAAAAGGCCTGGCTGGTTTGTTTGTTGTTGTTGTTTTACCATATTCAAAATGTGATTTGAACACCCAATTTTATAAATTGCTCAATGTGTTCTTATCTCAAAGACTTTCAGTCCCAATATATTTATCATGAATAAAGAGCAGAATACTGGGATTGGTATGTTGTATTATGCAACTAATATGAACATGTCTGTTCTTAAATAGATACATATTAAAATATTTTTATCTGCAAAATTGTGCCACCCATCTATTAAACAATTAGAACAGTATACTATTGTATATTCCCATGCGAAGTGCTGAGTATTTAAACAAATTCTGAAGAAGTATTTATGCATTGTGTCTTTTCATTAATAACTGTGCTATTCAAATAGTCAACAGGTCATAGCTTACAGACTTCTGATGAAAACTACTACATAACTGGAATTTGTGTTCTAAGATGAGTATGGTTCCTTGATGACCCAATCTTTGGTTCAGAACTAGCCAGCATATTTATTAATGACCTAGAGGACACAGAAGATGATCTTAAAAAAACTTTATCTAATGCAAGGACATCAGTGAAGACAATGAGATGTCAAATACGAGATGTCAAACAAGAGAAAATCCAGGTAGAGGTTTAGAACATACTGTTCTATGAAGACAGGCTAAAAAAAAAAAAAAATAAAAAAAATAAAATAAAAAGTCTTAGGCTACAGCAAGTACAAATCAAATGTCGGAGTTAGAAATTAGCACAGACAGCGAAGCACTGGTTGCCTGGGGAGCCTTGGAGTCCCCATCCTTAGGGGCCTTTATGAACAGGTTAGACACATTGAGCAATTGAGTTCAGTCCTTGCTATCTCTTCTGTATGATAAAGGGATGATAAGGTAATCACTTAGCAATGTATTATTACTATATCATATTGGAAAGGCTTCATCAGAATAGATGTCTTGTATTAAACAAGTGCCAACAACCTGTATCTCCACCAGAGTTCAAGATTTACAATGCTGCATAACAAGAGAAGAGATGTCCATAGCAATAACAGAAAAGTATGGTGATTCTAAATTATTTCAAAAAGCTTTTTGATGAAGACATAAATAAATGAGCAGAGTCATTTCCATAGGTCACCTCCTTTAATATTGGTGAATCTACTGTTTTAAGACAATTTTTTGTACCCCAGCACTTTCAAAACTAAACTCTGTGACAGATC
Organism: Aythya marila; assembly: GCF_965140915.1. NCBI lineage: Eukaryota > Metazoa > Chordata > Aves > Anseriformes > Anatidae > Aythya > Aythya marila. The sequence continues at coordinate 179,964,274 of NC_139042.1, read as the reverse complement.
TTTTTAAGTATTAAAAAAAGATTCCAATACGTTGCAGAGCTTCAGAATACATCTTCCTCACCCATAATTCAAAGAATGTGATGTCCCTCTGTCTTCGTCACTGCCTCAGACATTCGCTCTTGCGCATGCCATTAAGGCTTTCAGCATGCTTTACAGCTTTACAGAGATTTCTGCTCTCCCCTTTTGAAACTGGCAAACTACAACTTCCAGTTCTCGTGTTCTGAGACCCATACTATATCCTTAAGGACAGTAATTTACAGCATTTAACTGGAACAACTGCCAGGTGCCAAGAGACAGGTAGCAGTTGCTGGACACTTACAAGGGTCTCATCAAGACTATCTGTAGACTGCCAGATAAGAGCTTTCAGGCTTCAAAGGAAAAAGATAACAGGAAGCTGACGGATAAATATCTTCTAAGAAGGATTGTATAAAGTAACTCCCAAATATTTAGAGACCAAGCCAAATTCCTAAAGCCCACAATGAGTCATGTGATAAGTGTCTTTTGAATTTTGCACAAGATTAACCTAATCTTGCCGTGGGAGAACTTGTACAGTGTTATAGCTACTAAAATCCTGCTAAAATCTAGGCAATAGCAACAAAACAAGTGTTACATTCAACTTTTAAATGTTATAACGCATGCTGTTGCTGACAAGAAAACAACCAGATCCTATAACCAAGAACATGATTTCTTAATTAAATTGAGTTGAACTGGTGTCAACAAGAAGATACTTGATACAATATTTTCAATTATGGATAGCATGTTTTCTATAGAGGTTTCACATCACATCAGTTTTAATGCAAGGGGAAACAAACACCAGCAAAACAGCAGTGAGAACACAGGGCAGCAAAATACAAATGATTACAATAAACAAGGTTGGACTAGAGTAGTAGAAATACATGTTCTTATTCCAGGCTTTGAACAGAAAACACAACTTTCCATTGGAAGAAATACAAAATCAGAAAATGCCTTTTGTAACAATCAGTACTGAGTTACCACAGCAAATCTGAGCAATCTACCAAAATAGAGATATAACAATTTTATTTTCCTTGTATTTCTTTCATCCCATTCTATAGGATGGAAAACAATTATTTTACTGCTCATGTGTATGAAAGGGAAAGGGGTTCAGCGTTTCATCCTGAAAGCAGCCAGGGAAGTGAGTACTACAACTGCTTCAGACTTGCTTCAGACTTCTCAGTGGAACAAATTCTACAGGTTATCTCTGGGTCTTCTGAACACTGTTGACAACCCAAAATCGTTAATGTTATGCTAGAATCTTTTAAAGGAAAGTACTATAGGAAGATCAAGACAGATGCAGTCTCTCAGACACTTAACTCAATGTAACGACAGGCATTGAAAAGACTTTGTCCTTGGCTTTGTATTGAAGAGGTAGTAGATGTTGAGAGAGAAAAGTTAACTAGCTCAATGGGTCTGCGTGTGAGCTTCGTAGCCATATACCATGTTCTGTAGCAAGTCATGTAATTTTTGAAGATATTTCAGTGCATTTCTATTCCATGGAAGGGTTGCAATAATCAGTCTAAAATCATTAAAGGGTGATTTATTTTACTTACTTTTAATTATGTTACAAATGGAAGTTTTTTGTATTGCTATAGTGACTTAGGCAGCCAGTAACACCAGGGAGTTTCTTTCTCTGGTATGCAATAGCATAAAGGACAATAAATTAGATCATGTCTTCAAGTCTCTCACAGGCTTATTTAACTTCTCTTTCAGATCACTATTTTTTTTAAAGCTATCTTTATAGACTTTTCTTAAACAAAAACCACCAAATATTATTTGGGAAATAACAACCACTATATTACAGATGTAGTAAACAAACAAAAAAAAAAAAACCACAACAGTTGTTTTCCCTAGAAGATCTGGACTAGCATTTCCTCAGAGAAAGCTGCATCTTATCTTGCTAGTACCATCTCTAGATCCGCAGAATACCCTGTAGCAGTTTAAAAACAAAAACAAAAAACCAACTGTTTCTGAATTTGAATTATATTTTTCTTATATTTTCTTATATTTTGCTTCAACAGGCAAAAGGAGACAAATCCTAAAATCCTACAGTATTTTCAACATATCTACTTCTATTCAATACATGTCTCTTCACAATTTCATGCTATTAAAAAAAGTTTATTATTTTTCTTAAGAAGTGAGCTGTTTATTGTCATGCTTATGTACAACCATTTAGGGAGATATTAATCCAAATATTGAAAAAGGAAAAAAGCATATTAGATGAGTAATTAAATACAAGTTCAGTAATGCTACAGCTGTCACAGAATCCATTATTATTTTTCCTTGAACATCAGGAATCACTTCCTCTATGTATTTATCACATATACTGAAACACTGAAGTGCTATTATGTAAATACGTAAAATAATGCTTATATACTAATCCCTAGCTTCAAGTAAGAAAGGGAGGATGGTCCTATTGTCATGTCTCCCTGTCAGGCAGCTGTGGGTGCACTACCTCACTTCACTAAGGTTGAAGTAAAGATACAATATACTGGAAACTATGTACTGGAAGCTAAATACCTTCAAAATATACTTTCCATATCTATTATCTTATTAATTACTAAGAAATTCAAGTCTATCATGGAGGAATTTGAAGTTGAACTGACTTGGTATTAAGATGGAAAAGAGGGGCAATGGCCATAGCTGGCAGCATGGCAGGCACGACTGCAGACTTTTACAGCAGATAAGTGCATTGGAATAACTAGTTATGCCACTAAAGTTTGTCGTTTTTAGTTCATCACTGGAGAGACAGCATAAGACAGAATTAATGATCTACGGTCACAAGGTGCCTCTGGCACATCAAGGTGCAGGAGCAAGTAAGAATGAGTTTGGATAAATCTATTACTGTCTTTAAAACTTGTACAACTAAAGACCAGCTTTCCTATTTAATTTATACTGACTGATAAAATTTCACCAATGCCTAACATAATCTACAGTTCTTCATGCTTCCCCCTCTAATATTTTAAAATAAAAGGCTGGTAAGTCCTGTTAGGGAAAGGAAAAGATCAACCCCCATCACCACCATCTGCACAAAACTGGCCCTGTACACACAACTTTTCTTTTTTTTTCTGTACCTCTAAGAAGATGTACACTCAGTTGTTACTGACATTTGTAACATCCATCTCTTCAATAAGCACCTGATATGACTCTACTTGTGTCTGTAACACAAAACCCAAAGCATCTTTCTCTTTGAGCTTGGTTGCTAATAAGATTGGTTGCTTCTGCTCAGTGTGTGTGTGTCTTTATGAAGATATACTCACTTTAAGATCACAGAATAATTTAGGTCAGAAGGAGCATCAGAATATCTCTGTTAACCTCCTGCCAAAGACACAGCTTTTTGGTCAACACCAGTTTGCTCAGGACTTTACCCATTTGGGTCTTGAAAACTTCTGAGGATAGGCTGGAGACTATACAATATCTCTGGCAACCACCTTAATGACTGACTTACCATTCTTATGAGGAAAGAGTTCTCTTTACACACAGTCTGAATATCTCATTTTAACTTATGCCTATGTCTCTCAGCCTACCATCATGCACCACAGTAACGAGCCTGGCTCCATCCTCTTTCTAATTTCCCAGTAGGTACTGATAATCAGGTCCACCCCAAAGCTGTCTTTTCTCCAGGCTGGTCAAGGCCAGCTCCCTCAGCATCTCATTGAGCAAGTGCTGCTAGTACCAACTACCTTGGTGGTATTAAGACACTTGAGTTCTATTATGTATTTTTTTTTCCCCACATCTGAGGTACCAAAACTAGGGATAGTATTCCAGATGTGGTCTTATGAGTGCTGAGCAGGGGAAGATAATCATTTTCCTCAGTCTCTTAGCTCTCTACTGCTCTTAATACATCCCAGGATGGTGCTTATCTTTTCCGCTACTAGGTATCTATGCTGTTTCACGCTCAGCTTGCTCTTTGCCAACATCCCCAGGTCTTTATCAGAGCTGCTCCCAAGTCAGACAATCCCAGTGTCCATCACTAGGGAATCTTCCTTTCTGAGTGCAGGGCTTAGGCTTTTCCTGAAGTTTCTCTTGGCCAAGTCCTTCAACTCATCCAGGTTCCTACGAATTGCTATCGTATCCTTACACATATCCTTTGTTCCCCCCAATTTATATTATCTGCAAATTTGATGAGAGAACAGTCCATCCTCTATGACATTAATAAAGCTGTTAACATGGTAGGTCCCAGCATATTCTTATATTCCAGAAGAAATAAAGAAAATCATATGCTACCCAGGAGTGGCAAATGGAAGGCCAGAGTAAAAGGCAAAAACAATTACTAATTAGTGAAGAGCTAGCATGAACATAGCAGAGAGAAGTTTCCCTGAGTACTTATGCATCTCAAATATCAGAGGGAGGAGGATAGCACGAAGATACTCGTTATCTGGAAATGTGAAGTGACCACATGGTACTATTTTAAAGAGAAGAATATGCTACAAGAAATACAGTGTCTGAAATGGACATAAAAACAGTTAAGAAGACAATAACAAAAACCCACAAAGAAAAGGTTTATTTTACCTGTACCTTTTGGATTTCACTGGAACATAAAGAGCAGAAAATATTAAGACATTACACTTCTATTACAGGAAAAAAAATAATAAAGTAACAACAACAACAAAAAACCTAGAAACTTACTGGCTAAGACGACATTGCCATTTAGTTCTGCCACAACCAAGAAAATATCTTCTTGCTCTATGCTACAGACAAAAAGGTTCCAGATTTCAACTTTAGCAATTTTGCTAAGACTTCATAAGATATTTGAAAATTTATACAAAGATTGCAGATCTGAGAGCTTTTTATTTGGAGAAAAAGATTTTAATGAACTAAAATTGAGAAGTGTGGCTGTAAGCGGTCACAAGAAATATCAGATGGAGATTAGGAGTGACTGAAGGTGGAATAAGAAATGAGAAAAAGCCACAGATATGAAGACAAATGATTTCTTGGAATGAAATCCAGATCTCATTTAAGTCAACAGCAAAATTCCCCTTGACTTCATTAGGGCCAACATTTCACTTGTGAAGTTTACTCACACCAGATGTAAGTGAAACATACAATGCATCTGACAGAATGCTTGTGGAGAAGGAATAACCAAAGGTGACACACATTTTGAAACACATATTTTTCTTCCAGACAAATGAGGTGGAATAACAAGTATATATAAGGCCACTAATTCTACTTGCCCTTTGAGGGTTCTGAGTGCAATACAACAATAAACAAGGAGATCTGATTGATATATTTTTACTAGCAAATTCCCATGAGAAACCTCAAAAATCTAACTCTTACTAAAATTAGAGGTAAAATTCTGCCAATAATAAAAAGATAAAAGAAGAACAAAAGATTATTTCACATGGAAGTTAACAGTGAGAATTCTCTAAGATCCTACATTTGATTTATGCTTTTAATATAATTATTAATATAAAAGAATAGATAAACAGAATTAACAAAATTATGTATCAGTCATAGCTAAAAGTAAATGTGAGAAAACTAAGAAAGTAGACAATCCATGGCAGATCAATCTATTGTTGACAAATACAATTAAAAATATACTACCTATATGTATCTATTTACTGTAAGTGCTCAGGAAATGTGTTGTTAGGAATTCTTCAGTGACGCCTCTTCTGAAGAAGTCCAAAGCCAGTATGTCATAGAACAGCTTGAGTTGGAAGGGACCTCAAAGATCATCTAGTTCCAACCCCCCCGTTATAGATGGCACATTAGACCAGATTGCTCGGGGCCTCATCTAACCTGGTCTTGAACACCTCCAGGGATGGGGCATCCAAAACCTCTCTGGGCAACCTGTTCCACCCTCTGAGTGAAAGATTTCCTCCAAACCTCTAATCTAAATTTCCCCTTTTATTTTAAAACCATTCCCCCTTGTCCTGTCATTATCTGATTGGTCAGAGTCACTCTCCATCTTTTTTATAAATCCTCTTTAAGTACTTAATGAAACATGTTTATATAGTTATACCAGGTAGCATACTTCAACTAGTATATTCAAGGTAGTTGATTACCTCTTAGCTATTACTCATCTCAAAAGCAAGAAAGAACAACAAAAGTGACCTATGGCATGGTATACATTTCTGTAGAAGGAAACATTAAATAAGAGTGCTTTGAAATGATTTGACTTATCTGCCACTAAAATCAACACAGAAAAATCAACAGCTTGGAAACATGAGTTAAAGTGATATATTAGAAATATAGAAATAGGTAAAATACAGAATAAAAGCAAATGTTCACACTTTATCCTTACACATAATTAAGGGTCAACTGATTTAATATGGCATCTTTCATTATCACTTTATCACTACAGTTATCCCACTACTAATTTCTTCTCATGATAAAGAAAAAAGCACAAGGATACCGCTAAAAAAAAATTCAGAATCATCAGTAAGTTATACAACTCATTGGGATAATATTATTTAATAGAATTAAAACATATAAGCATTTAAGAATTCTGACATGCCATTTACCATTACTCTATAGGAAAATATTCTAACAGATACTGACCCTCATACCACAGAAACAAACCAGCCATTAATTCATAGAGATTATAAGCAAACCTCTCCTTTTTCCTTTCTATATCATAGCACGTCCCAACTCAGGGGCAATTTTGTGCTGTATCTACAAAACACACCAATAAATTTGTTCCTAAAATGGTTGTAGATAGTGTTCTGGCACATCTTTCTCTATCAGTTTGGTTCTGTACAACCACATCAAAACGCATACTGGTTCACTTAAATTAGAGACATAAAATTTGTGGTTTCTAAGCAAAATTAAAGAAAAATATTGGTGGCAAATGAGAGTGAAAAGGCAAATGTAAAACAAGCTTTTGAAGAATTTTAGCTTTATAATAATGAATCAGATTTGAAAAAAAGTTGAAAATTTAAAAAGCAAAGCCTCAAATGACCTCACACTTCCTTTAAAAAATTAGCATTGTAAAAATAAATTTGTATAGAATAAAGAACTTAAGTAACTGATAGATTTGTTGATTTCCACATGACAACTTTCCTTTAAGGAAAAAAAAAAAAGCAGACAACAGCAACAAAAAAGATAACTGATTAAAAATTGTTAATGAAATTGATAATAAATTTATTAGGTCTTTAAAAATAATGAAAATAAAAATAACAATAATAATATATTTAAATAATATTAATAAATAATAATAATAATAATATTTAAACTTGACAAGAAAATGCCAAGGTTTATGGTATGTCAGGTATCCCAGTAGGGATACCTGATCTGCACAGATATATTATCAGCTATGAATGCTAATAATACTAATTAAAAAAAATAATCATATGAAATCTTTGCTTTTCCTGCAGTGAAAGAGAGGATCTTACTGGAAAACTGATATTAGCAATATATTTTCTTTCAATTTCAAATGCAACTCAAAACTCATGCACAATTAGCCCTTACTGAATTAGAATATTTAGGAATGAAGGTCTGATTAAGAAGATGACTTTAATATATACTTTCTGATTCTAATGACTGTGACCAAAATTCTCAGCTTTGACTTTAGCTTGCTTCCTTTGGTGCCTAAATAAATGCATCTTCTCTGCAACAGAACCACAAAAAGTAGAAACTTGACTAGAATTTACCTTAAGGCACAGGCCTCTAATGTCTTTCAAGAACTCCACTGCATGCGGTTCAAACGTCAAAAGTTAACATGCTAAACAAAGAAAAGGATTAGGAAGAAAGAACATAGAAAATTTTAAGATAAAATTGAAAGGAAAATGATGATATACTAGAAATGTGAGTGTTTGAATTTTTGGGGAGTTGTTGAACAACAATCCAAAAAGAGCAGGCTTGAAAACAACAAATCGTAACAAATTGTAAGAAAAGAGGTTATATATCTGCCATGTTCTGTAGTACCTAATGGTTGTGAAGTTTTAAGTTTTTGTGTAAAGGATACAATTTTTACCAGCAACAACTAAGTATCTGTTATTCACAGATTAGAGCAGGCAAGTGTTCTCTGTGCAAAATCTGGAGGGCTATTCAGTGAATCATGAAAAGAATTTGAACTGTACTTTATATACATATAAATATTTATATATATATATATATATATATATATATATATATATATAAAGATCTTAATATACATACAGCCTATATAAAACTTCCAACACATTTTTGTGGGTTTTTATAAGCTAAACAATGTTTTTCCACAGTGTAACCTGAAAATTTTGTTATGAAGCAACAGCAAGAGATTAAGTAGCATTACACTTGTACCTAGGCCCGGTACAATTTACTTTATGGACAGTGTTCATCAAAAATCTTAATTCACAGGTAAGCTTGATGATAATTCTTTCAGCGGGGTGTTACCAGAATGATTCCTTCTCATATATTAAGTTTCTTGAAGATTTTTTGTTTTCTTCAGTGTTTAAGAGCTACAACTTGAACTGAAACTAGCTTTGCCTTCCAGGACAACTCTGGAGAATGGCCATCTCTTCAGCTTTTTTTTTTTTTTCAGCTTTTTGCTTTTTGTAAAATAACTTATGACAGCATTTAACAAGTACATCTGCATGTCACACTCAGCAGGGACAAATGGGTCAAACTTACCTGTGTAGGACTGTCTTCACTGCCCTAGCTGACATTTCTCACGTTAGTTCAATCTTATGTTCACTATATATTTTTCTGTAAGGCCAAGGTTCATTCAATCTTAAAACTAGGAGTGCTTAAAGATACTTAAGTATGACAGCTCTTTCAAATTACAAAGTAAATGGACTCAGTCAGTCTCAGCCAGCCTCTACTAAGAAATGGCATACCTGAAAAAAAAACTTACTTTTCACATATATCATAAAAATAAAATAAAAGATTGGAAGACCTCAAGAGGTCATGTTGTCTTTTCATCCCCTTCCTGTAGCCCAAAACAGAATCATTTATACCTAAAACACTTCTCACAGATGCTTCTCTGATTTATTCTCAGAAGCTTATAGTATCAGTCTCCTTGTGCTAGTATGTATATTAGCACTTCTCTATCGTACAGTCAGAAAGGTTTGTATTTCTTTTTCTGGTGGCTAGCCTGCATCTTCCTTGCTGAAATGTTAATCAATTACTTCTTGCCCTACTCCTAACAGAAAAGTTCATTCCCATCTTCCCTACAACAGCTTTCTGAAGACTTATTTCCCCATTCAGTTTCTCTCTTCTCAACTAATAAACCTATTTATAGTTCCTCCTTGGTCTTCAGCAAAGGCCAATCTCTCTACTAAATTAGCACAGCCAAGGAGTGGGGAGAACAGTATACAGATAGATGGCATGGATTGCCCACTGGTCTCATCATTTCTTGAAGAACAAAGCCAGGCTGAGCACACAAATAAGACCCAAGATGATGTGGCCAAGACATCATCTTAAGACCCTGATGCCTCACTTGCTCCCATGTCTCTGCTGTTTGAGATTTGCCACTGTTACAGCCTTCTTCTGACAGTCTATCTATATCCTTTTAGAGTCACGTGAGAATCAGGATCTACACTGACTGGTCACCCTGATTATAAGAAATGAGTTTTCATTGATTATTTTTATTCCCAAGGTTGGTTATTTTTGTTTGGGTGTTTTTGATTTTGTTTTTAAATGTATCTATTGTGCCTTTTTTGACATTTGTTGTCCACAGAGGTCCCTTTGTGGTCTTATCAAAGGAACTGTGCTTACTTTGGCCTATGCTTAATGCAGAATTCTGCTTCACAGAGGAGTACGTTCCAGCCTAAAGTAGTATATACAGTGCAATACATTGTTCATTACTCCATCTATAAATATCTAACTACAAAATAAAATTATATTTTAAATTGTATTTCTAGCAAGTCCAGGTGGATAGAAAAACAACAATTTCTTTAATGACAACAAGAACAAAACAACCTTCATAGTAACAGACCAAACACTACTTGATGGGTGCTCATCTGAAGGCAATTTCACTGTTACCAGTCATGGTTTCACTATAAGTACATGAAACCAAAAGGTCAGTCTAATGCCAACTGGCATTGTGTCAGACTTCTCTAAACAAAGCAAGATGCTATTTGAAATGAGGATAGTGGTGTAAGAGCAGTGTAAGTAATATATAGCTTCTATTCAAACTGTATCTGAAGATGTTTTTCAAAAATTAAACAATTCAATTACTACCTGAAGACTGCAAGAGATGGGGCAGGGATTTGAAAATCCTTTTTGTTTTGCCTTTGTACAGACCTTACCACAACAGCATCCCCAGCCTGTCTTTTAATATTGTACTGTAAAAATAAGCTACAATAGTCAAGCTAAATTTAGCTAAAATGTTTTTCCCCATAAAGACAGGAAGAAGAAACACTATATGCAACTATGTCTGGAATACTTCAAACAACTCAGTTACCACCTGTGCATGAAAATAAATCCAAACAGTAGTTTTACTGAACAGCCCACAGAAAGATAATGAGAATGAACAGCCTACCATATCAGAAAAAGCCTGCATGGCCTACCAAAATGAAGACTCAAAGTTCAGTGTTCTCACTATAACACACTTAAATAAACAGTAAGAGCGAGAAAGACTATATAAGATAGAACATATACCAGTAAAACTAAATTAGAATATATTTGGAAATTGGAATATGGCTTACCATGAAATGAATGAAGTTCTGTAATGGCTTTCAGATTTGAGATGAACTACCATAAATTTAGGAAGAAGTTGTATGACATGGTTACACACAACATGAGTCTTATTTCCTGTTTTCTTAGAACAGGAGAAGATAAAAGCTCAGAGAACATTTTTCAGCTGTGATGACTGATAATGCCAAATTTGCAAGGAAACAAGAGAAGGGGGGATATAGGGAATGAATAAAAAAGTTGGGGGAAGCCCCTAATTACTAAGAATACTATTATCATAATATAATACTGCGTCAAAGAAACATTTCCCCTTATTCATCTCAACCACAAGCTTATGGATGTCTTTGAAAAGGGTTAGTGAGAGGCAGTGATCATACAAAGGCTGTGTAACATCATTAAACTGCTATTAATAGATACAGTGGAACAAATGAACTTGGTAAGTCTGGGTAAAGGAGGAATACTACTAGGTTTGTTTGGCCTAATTTAAGAAATACATTAAATATTGCTATTTAGTTGGAGAAAACAATTGGAAGGCCTGAAGAATACTACAACTATAACCCTCTGAGAAATTGTATAAGGGTCAGTGTTATACATATGCATTCCCAGTAGTGTTTTAAATCACAGACTACTGTTAGATGCCAAAATCACATTTTCCCAACTGATCTTTGCCAGGACACTGTGAACACTGATTTTGTATATGGACTTTACTAGGTATAATCATACCCTTAGTTATCTTGAGATTTGATTATTTTAATGGGCTCTACACAGGGGATTTCACACTGAGATGGTCTTTCTATAAATTCTTAAAAAAAAAAAAAAAAAAAAAAAAAAGATTGTACTGAAAATTTTAATCTTAAAGATCTTAAAAGAGTTTTCTACAAATGCTAAGGACTAAATAATTGTCAAATAATAATCCTTACCCAGCATGATGTCCTAGATTTTTCAGTGAATCTCTGCTTGAATGTGTGGATCATTATATAAAACTCTATCAAACTACTGGTATAAACATTACCAATTGGCTATAATTGTATGCTTTTATTTGGCTGTTTACATGATACTTAAGTGTAAAGACACAGTTTGGACATGTACCTACAAAAATTATTTAGAGGGTCTACTTTTAAAAAATTTGGCTTATTACAGTTACTCTAAATCCAAATGCAAAGTGGATAAAATTGAAAACTATGCACATGGTTTTAGAAATATACTGTTAATGGCAATACCATCTCAGCTTTTGTGTTGTACTTCAGTGAAAATCTCTTATGAACTAAATTTAAGTTCACAACCATATCAGTGACAGATTTAGGTGCACAACTGTACAGCTTCAAACATTTTTAACATCCGTAGCAATATTTAAGATGCAGCCTTTTCTTGTACATACTCGTTATGTGAAAAGCATAAATACCTTGTCCATCCACGCACTGAAAATTCATGACAGCAGGGCCACAAAGTTTTCAGCAATACAGCTTCCAAGAAGAGTCTGTGAAACCCCACAGGAACCTACAAACTTCTACAAGCCAAGCTTTGGGGATCTGACACTTTTCAGCTGAAGGCACTGTATCTCTGGAGTGATCTTTTTGTCAAGAGCATTGGGAATGAACTGCAAAAGCGCAACAATTGGGGTTGGAATAATATAAAGAAGAAATAGCAACTACTGATCCAAAGTAAGACATGTAACATTTAAGAAGCTAAAGAGGAAATTATAAAGGACTGGAATATCAGTCTCGAAAGATAAGAGAATTGATGAACCAAAGCAAAACGTAGAGGAAAAATTGATTGAAAAGTAAATTAATGCAAGACCAAAAAATAGGAGAATATAAATATTTATGAAAGTGTTCACGTGAAAAGCTATGTCAATTAGAATTATGAAAAATATTCTTATTAATCAGAATATCTTTATTTATTTTTTCCATTAGGACCTACATACAATTGGCTCTGTACAAATAACAGGAGGCACAGACAACTCAGAAGTTCACTGTCTTATGATCCATAAAATCAGTAAAGATTAAAAAAATGGTAAGAAAACAATATGAGAAAGTGTTGAATTGCTGGACTTGCCTGTCACTTTCATTTGCTTTATAGTGCTAGGCAAAGCCAAAATTATTCCACTGCTTATTCTCACAATGGAACTTCTTTCACTGGGACGAAAGCTGTAACCTTTATGATCCTATGCTTCTTAGCTCTTACTCTTTCCACTTAAAAAAAAAAAAAAAAATCAGTTGTTGCAAAGTCTTTGTCCATTATCTTCCTTAAGATTTATAAATAAATAAAAAATGTGTGTAATTAAGCAGGTGTTGAAATGTCATGTGATTAAGCGAAGTCTTTTTGATGAACAAGGATACTCAGAAACACTGCAATTGCTACTACATTCGTTGGCTCAATTACATGCTTCTCACCTATTTAATAATGCTTATATTCCTGTTAACTGATGTGTTTTGAGAGTTTATTTTCCTCTACTTTTTATGTAAGTCAAGTCTTATACAATGAAGAAGAGATTTGGATCATACCAGTTTCCTAGAACATAACAAACCTCCAAAGTAAATGCAAAGAGATCATGAAATGGGACAATGTAACGACACCGCTCCTTTCTCCCCTCTCCACCCCCCCACTCCCTCCCCCCCCCAAAAAAAAAAAAAAAAGAAAAAGAAAAGAAAGAAGGAAAGACAGAGGACTAGAACATTATGAAGTTAAAGAAACAAGGGAATGAAAGGGATTAAAACTGGAATGATAGGTAACCTACTGTAAGTGGTGTGAAAGCTTAACAGTAGGGGACTGGAATAATCAGATATGGGAACAACCTGACAATGGAATGCTTTCAAACTGAAGGACCTCAAAAGTAAATGATCTTAGAGTAGAATAACCATATTTGCCTCTGGGAATAAAATTTAACGATAAAAAAGTTTGAATAAAAATAACAAGTTTGATGATTATGCAGATAGAACTGCAAAGAAAAATGATCCGGTCAGGGCAGGAGTTGAAAAGGTAAAGGAGAAAGGTTGGGAACGACAGCAGAATAAAAAAGAAAAGGTGACTGAAACCGCAGATGGCTGGAACTCATCTCTTCAGAGACAGAATTGAAGATAAAGGATGACATGGGATAAATTCATTTTTCTCATTCATCTCAGATTGACTATTACTCTTGTTTATTTGGATGATTTATTTATTCTTTCTCACAAGAACCTGACATAACATTTTCTAAAAACAGCTTTAAAGATCATGGGATGTATGTGTACTGACATTTGGCTTCAAATATTTCCAGTCTTACAGAGCTCACTCAGTAACATAATACAATCATATAAGATGAGGCTATATGAACTCATTTTGCCAAGTGATTTTTTTTAAGACTTACTTTTGCTTTTCATCGTACTTTTAAAAAAGCAACCAACAATTATAATTCTAGAAAATAAAATGAAATCCATTACCTTCAGGATTCTGGATTTGCTGTTAAGAACTAGATTATTTTTATAATTCAATTAAGAATATATGAGATTGATGCATTATCATTAGTCTACTCTCTCATACAGCATGAGCAGCACGAAAAACATGACAACAGCGTTATTCCACAAAACCTCACCAGGATATTTAACGTCCCTCTCTCCTTCATTAATTCCTCTTATTAAATGAGCTGCAGTGAATTGTAACAGAATGGTATAACCACCTTATTGTTTCCTATGTTGAGACTACATTTTTTTTCAGTCTACGATTTCCCATGTTTTCTGATAACTATTTTTTTTTTCCTGCCATCAGCAGTTTACATTTTTTTTTCCACCAAATTTATATAGTTAAGTAAAAAGGAATTCCATGTGATGCATTTGCCAAAACATGAACACATGGACAACAGATGCTTTAAGTGCTCTGGTAGTGCCCTGTAACTCTGGCCCATGCCAATTGCTTTAAAAAATGAAGACACAGAGTCTTAAGTATTGATTTCAATAAAAAGAAAATTGTTCAGCACTGATTGTTGACAATTGCTATTAGAGGAAACTGGAATTTTGAACAGTACATGTCCACAATAAGCAAAGCATTTCTTCATTGAAGATTTATCTCTCAGTGAAGAATGGAGCACTTGATGTCCACATCAACCTACCAGAAACTGGATTTGAAGAATAATCACAGATAGAACTTTGATTTCTTTTGAAACACAGAAATTAAATCTAGGATTTGAGATCCCACCAGTAATATGCTGCATATGGGACCATGGAATTATCTTTCATCAAACTAGAAATAGAAACTGGGAAGCATGCAGCATAAGATTTCTGATGCTTTACTTTGACCCACAAGATATTCTAGCTACCAAGCCATAGTTATACTGATCATCTAAAAGTTACCTCAGTATTTAAGCGTTCAAGAAACATAAGAAGTAGAGCAGATCATATATCATTAACAAAGGCAAGAACTGGAAAGCTTTTAAAGTGCCACTGCCCTAAATACACTGTGGGATTCACTACACTTAACCATTTGAATGTTAACATTTAGTTGAATTTATATTCCTACTGTTTTTCTCTAGTCAATGATCAGGGACTATTTTCTAAGTAAGCAGATTCACCCACCTATGTTAGACGTACAAACACAGATGGGTAAGTTGATTACTGTAATTGCTCTCACTACACTGAGTTTGAAAATCAAATATAAAGAACCAGGTCCAAATCCAAAGAATGGAACAACTTTCTTCTCTTTCTGACGGCAAGTAGCTAAGGTATTACACAGTAATAGAAAATCTCTCTGATTTGTTCTCGTGTTTAAAGCGCAGATATACTGACTACTGAACATGCAAATGCAATTTTTATTATGTATACAAAATTTAATTTATCAAACTAAAAATATAAACATACCAAAATAAGAAATTTCCACTGGTATATATTTATCTAATAAAACTAAATTCAATATTCAATAGAGAATTCAATTCTAACAACTATATGCATAACTTACATAGGTACTTGGCTTTCACTCTGCCACTGGGACTCTCTGTATTTCTTGCTGATGGTCTAATACCAAATAAATATTTACCCCTGTGATCTTGATCTAGAATCTAGACCCTGCTCTTTCCCAGATGAATGCTCTGATCCCTAAATTGCACCACATCCTATTGCCTCTTCCCCTAATACCATCTCTATCATTCCTGGCAACATGGCAGACAGTAACTGGCAAATTCCATAAAAGGCATATTCCATATAAGGCATATTCCTGGTGTTGCAACTAGTACACTTTCCTGGGAATCAGGAGACGCAGGTTAAACCTACTTGGAGACTAATAGAGCCACCTACTTTATAGGTGAATGCACTAATTATCACCACCAAGAACACTGCTCCAGCAGCGAAACAGAAAGACTTCCTGGGAGAACCGTTTGGGAAGGATACAAGTGGCTACTTGTGGCAGCAAAATACAAGTTATTTTCGCTATTATTCACTAGTATTAACTGTTTTTGATTTCAAGATTAAATCAGGATTATGTAATCTGTGTAGGAAATGTAAAGTCTAAAGTCTCTTCATTTTTTGCTACATTCCCTATTTATTTTATTTCTGTTGTGCTTTCCCTATGTTATTTTCCCATTTTAAGTAACAGTACCTTAGCAAAAACAGGGGGCACTGCAAAACATGATCATGGAAGCAGGAAGAGGTCTCTTTTTTTCTTGCTCCTCTGCCTCCTGCCTCTCCCTTCCATGACTTTTCAAAATTCCTTGCAGACCGCATTCTCTTTTTCATATTCTCTCATATTCATATTTCCATGCTCTTTAAGCATTGTAAAGGCAAACATTTAGCAAGTGAGTAGCACACCAGACATAGTATGCATCTTTTGGTTGACAGTTCACAGCCTCATAGAAGACCAGTAATCTTGCACTATATTTGGTGTAAGGCTTGAACAAGCATAACCTCTTTCTCCAGTGGTATCTTGGTACATTTACACTCTGTTACTTCAATCGAGAACTAAACAACATGTAGACAGTTTCAAAACAGTAACCACAAAAAGTCCTGAAATGGCCAGTTTTTGCAAACAACGTATAGAAATGAGAGAGGAAGGCTAAAGCTCAAGTTGGGGTGTAACTCAAGGGTTTTGTTTGTTTTTATAGGCAAGAATTGCTACAATATGTAGCTATAAACACAGCTATAAATGTAGCCATATCTACATAATCATATGCACAGACATCTCAGTTTATCCAGCTGAATGCCAGACAGTACACAGGATATGTAAACATCTCTGCCAAACACTTACAAAACAACTTTGATAACAAGTGTCATTCTTTCCTGTAAAGTAGCTGTTTTTAACACACATGATCTAACTCTTGTTTGCTCTTTAAAGTTTTATTGTCATGGCATTTTATACAGGAAGAGAGCATTAGCATACTCAGGAGAACTGCTAAAAGTAAAAGGCCTCAAGCTACCCACTGCATGGTTGATAGCATAAAGCATGGGATATAAAAACTTTTGTCTGATTGCTCACTTTACTTGTTTTAGAGTAGTGTTACTCTCAAGAGCATATATTCATGTTCTTTCTACTTCAAGTTTTATTACTTCTTTTGTATTATTTAATACATCTAAAGACACTTCCAAAAGACAAATTTTTCCATTTTGAAAAAGTAATGGTTTGGAACATGATAAAATACATTCATGTTCACAGTGTATTATTTTCAAAGGCAAGTAGAATAAATGTGCAATAAAACAATTAAATGCATGACAATAAACATTTCTATTTGATCATAGATATATTAACATGCCAAACATAAGAAAAACTCTGTAATACATTTCCCCTAAAAAAGGTCAGATCCAAATGGATTCTCCACACACCAGAGCATAAGTAAAAAGAGAATTTGGTCTCAATTACCATTACTGCTAAATATCCCACTCCAGAAATTAAAATTAACATTCAAAATGTGAAAGAGAAAACTGAATTTAAAAAAGGCAAATTGGATCATCTACTTTAAATACAGAAAACACTACAACCGTAATTGTATATACACATTAAAAATCATCCTACAGTAAACTTAAAACTAAGTCTACTTATATATCACACTGCTAATTATTATATAAATAACCTGGGAAACAATACCTCCAAGATACATGTTTTACTATTTAGTAAACAAGAAACTGCCACATTTGACACCACTGATTAAGGCCAGGCATTTCTAAAGCTTCAGACACATTTCTGAAATCCACAATACATCAATTTTTAATACTTCCACTCTCTCAGCTCCATTAAAAAGATGGTAGGGGAAAGATTTTAGAGTAATTAATGATATAGTTAGCTGCTAAATATTAATAGGAATCGTAGTCTTGCATAAAATATAACATATAAACCTTGCCAATACAGACGCACCAGTAATTAAACTTGAATATGTAATTACGCTGATTTATAAGACAGGCAAAAAGTTACACTTTACTGGCTTCTATGTAAACTGTGGGCAACAGTTAAACTTTGCATTTTACGGTTTATGTAAATGGGCAATATCTCCACTACAGTTCATAAATGGTTTAGAGACTCAGTTAAAATTACAACTAATGCCAACATGCACGTTCTACTTTCAGTGCTTGCAAGTAAGTTGAAGAGGTTTGAAGAAAGAAAGCTTAAAACCAATCTTACTACACAGTAAATGAAGATGTATCTATTTAAATGTTTTAATATAAATATAAATATGTTTCAAATATATAGTTCCAGGTGTTTCACTTACCTATGTTTCAAAGCACTTTCGAGTAATATTGGTTCTTAGACTAAGGCATTTTTTTCTTGAAAGTATGCTAACCGCACTTACATGTGAGGCTGAGGAGAGCAGCCCGGACTGCTATTTCCATTACTGTCAATGTGATCCAGCGAACCATTGAGATCTTCATGGACTGCCTGCAGTAAGCCACTGGATGCGTTATTTATCAATCCTGGGTTACTAAGCAATGGTAAACTACTCTCTGCCAGTGCAGCCTAGCAAAATGAAGAATAAAAATAAAATTCTCAGTCCTCACACATACAAACCACTTGTA